>NC_053433.1:28214861-28253511 GCF_007990345.1 Gossypium hirsutum | reverse complement strand
GAAGTAGAGAGTAATGCACCAGCTCCGGCGAAGGGCAGCCGGACTGAAACCCACCTCCTACTATTGGTCAGGGAGGAGGAGAAAGGGATCGGGAAGCCTTCTCCAAATGATGAGTGCATGGTACTCTGAGTTTGTTCGTACGAACCCAAATGTACGACCTCCCCACCTCCCCAATTCCTCAACTTGTACCCCCGATGCCTCAAGGTATGGATATGATAAAATTTCACAGAACCCCCGTTGACAGAATTCGTAAACAAGGGGCTGAAGAATTTAGAGCAATATTGATGATGATGCAGAGAAAGCAGAGTTCTGGCTTGAAAATTCTATCCGGTATTGATGAATTATCTTGTACACCTGAAGAATGTTGAAAGTGCTACATCTTTGTGAGAGATTCAGCCTATAATGTGGAAGACTTGATTCGGTGGTACCAAAAGAGAGGTAACTGGGAATTCTTCAAGAAGAGTTCGGAAGAAATATATTAGTGAAAGGTTATTGATCAGAAATGTAAAGAGTTTCTTGAGCTGAAGCAAGGTAATATGACAGTCTCAGAATATGAAAGAGAGTTTGTTCGATTGAGTAAGTATGCCAGGGAATATGTTCCTACAGAAGCCAAGATGTGCCGACGATTTGAAGACGGGCTCAACGAAGACATTAAAGTATTGTCGGGATCCTTGAACTAAAAGAAATGGTAGTACTGGTTGATCGAGCTTGCAAGGCTGAATAACTACTTAAAGAAAAGAAAAAGGTAGAGGCTGAGACTAGAAATTGGAAGAAAAGACCGATGAGTAGTTCATTTTCACAGCAACCTAGAAAGTCAAGGAATATGAATCCTCGTTCCCAAGCTTCAGCTGGACAATCATATGGGAATATAAGAAGCAAAATGTGGGTCCTAAATCTCAGAATACTTCTGCAGCCAGTGTAGGGAACTCGAGATTTGTTAAACCCGAGTGCCAGCGATGTGGTAGAAATCATTTGGTCCGTGCAGAGCAAATGAATGTTTCGATGTGGTTCTCCGGATCATTTATTAGAGACTGCACAGAGAGAGCTGAGAAAGAAAAATTTCAGAATGTAAAAGCTAGTGGTGTAGACTCGAGGGGAAGGTATCCGAGAAAAGTTGGAAGTGAAACAAGCAGTAAGAATGTAGCCAGGGATGCACCGGTTAGACCTGAAGGAAGAGCTCCGGCTAGAACTTATGCTATTAAAGTGCGTGAAGATGCTTCCTCACCTGATGTGATTACCGGTACATTTTCTCTCTATAATGTTAATGTTATTGCTTTGATTGATCCCGGTTCTACTCATTCATATGTGTGCATGAAATTGGTGTCTAGTATGAATATACCTGTTGAGAACACAGAATTTATGATTAGAGTGTCGAATCCGTTAGGTAAATGTGTGACTGTTGATAAAGTATGTAAGAAATGTCCTTTAATGATTCGGGATCATTACTTTCCGGCCCACTTGATGTTGTTGCCGTTTGATGAGTTTGATGTTATTTTGGTATGGATTGGTTGACATTGCATGATGCTAAAATAAATTGCAAAGAAAAGGTTATAGAATTAAAGTGTGAAAATGGTGAAACTCTGCGGGTTGAATCAGATAAATCAGAGGCATTGCCTAGTGTGATTTCTTCAATGTCGGCTCAAAGATATCTGAGAAAGGGTTATGAAGCTTATTTGGCGTATGTAATTAATACAAAAGAAGTTGAAAAGAAAGTTGAATCAGTGCCAGTGTGTGTGAATTTGCGGACGTATTTCCAAAAGAATTGCCGGGTTTGCCTCCAGTCAGGGAAGTAGAATTTGGTATTGATTTGATACCGGGAACAGCTCCGATTTCGATTGCTCCGTATAGAATGGCACCAGCAGAGTTGAAGGAATTAAAGTCGCAGTTGCAAGAGTTGACTGATAAAGGTTTTGTGAGACCGAGTTTTCACCTTGGGGTGCTCCCGTGTTATTTGTGAAAAAGAAGGATGGTTATATGAGGTTGTGTGTTGATTATCGGCAGTTAAACAAGGTGACAATCAAAAACAAGTATCCGTTGCCAAGAATTGATGATTTGTTTGATCAGCTAAAAGGAGCGACATGGTTTCAAAGATTGACTTGAGATCTGGGTATTACCAACTGCGGGTAAAGGAGTCAGATGTGCCTAAAACTGCTTTTAGAACAAGGTACGGTCATTATGAATTTTAGTTATGCCATTCGGGTTGACAAATGCTCCTGCTGTGTTTATGGATTTAATGAATCGCATATTTCGGCCATACTTGGACAGATTTGTTGTGGTGTTTATAGATGATATTTTAATTTATTCAAAAAATAAGACAGAGCATGCTGAGCATTTGAGGATAGTTTGCAAACTTTGAGAGATAAGCAGCTGTATGCTAAGTTTAGTAAAAGTGAATTTCGGCTCCGGGAAGTTGGATTTTTGGGTCATATTGTTTCAGGTGATGGTATACGGGTTGATCCTAGTAAAATTTCAGCCATTGTTGATTGGAAACCACCGAAAAACGTAACTGAAGTTAGAAGTTTCTTGGGGCTAGCTGGGTATTATCGGCGGTTTGTAAATGGATTTTCTATAATTGCTGCTCCTATGACTAGGCTACTCCGAAAGGATGCTAAATTTGAATGGACGGACGAATGTCAACAGAGTTTGAAGAATTGAAAAAGTTATTAACTGAAGCACCAGTGTTGGTACAACCCGAATTAGGTAAAGAATTTGTGGTGTATAGTGATGCTTCTCTAAATGGTTTGGGGTGTGTACTCATGCAAGAAGGAAAAGTGGTGGCTTATGCTTCGAGGCAGTTAAAACCTCATGAGAGGAATTATCCTACTCACGATTTGGAATTGGCTGCAGTGGTGTTTGCTTTGAAGATTTGGCGACATTATTTGTATGGTGAAAAGTGCCGAGTATATACCGATCACAAAAGTCTTAAATACTTGATGTCACAAAAAGACTTGAATTTGAGACAGCGAAGATGGTTGGAGTTATTGAAAGATTATGAGCTTGTTATTGATTATCATCCGAGAAAGCGAATGTGGTTGCCGATGCTTTAAGTAGAAAGTTGTTGTTTGCTTTGAGAGTTATGAACACTCAGTTGAAAATGTCAGATGACGGTTCGATTCTAGCAGAGTTAAGAGCAAGACCGATGTTTTACAAGAGATTTCTGAAACTCAGAAAAATGATCAAGATTTGCTAGCCAAAAGAAAACAGTGTGAAGTTGATACAGGATCAGATTTCAGAATTGGTTCTGATGGGTGCTTAATGTTTAAACATCGGATTTGTGTACTGAAGAATGAGGAATTGATTCAAAAGATCCTACAGGAAGCACATAGTGGTTATTTCTCGATTCATCCGGGTAGTACGAAAATGTATAATGACTTGAAGAAAATGTATTGGTGGAATGGAATGAAAAGAGATATATCAGAGTTTGTGTCCAAATGCTTAATTTGTCAACAGGTGAAAGCTGAACACCAAGTACCTTCAGGATTACTCCAGCTTATTATGGTTCCTGAATGGAAATGGGATCGGATTACTATGGATTTTGTTTCAAGATTGCCATTGACTCTGGGAAAGAAAGATGCCATCTGGGTAATAGTTGACAGATTAACTAAGTCGGCTCATTTTATCCCGGTACGTACGGATTATTCTCTTAACAAGTTGGCTGAACTGTATATTAGAGAAATTGTTAGATTACACGGAATACCATTATCGATTATTTCAGATAGAGATCCAAGGTTTACCTCGCGGTTTTGGCAAAAGTTGCAAGACACGTTAGGTACGAAGTTAAATTTCAGTACTGCTTTTCATCCACAAACTGATGGACAATCAGAAAGAATAATTCAGATTCTTGAAGATATGCTTAGATGTTGTGTATTGGAATTTCAAGGAAGTTGGGAAAGATACTTACCGTTGCTGGAATTTGCTTACAATAATAGTTATCAGACGAGCTTGAAAATGGCACCTTATGAAGCATTATATGGTCGTAAGTGTCGAACACCATTGTATTGGACTGAACTCAAGGAAAATCAGATTTATGGAGTTGATCTAATAAAAGAAACTGAAGAAAAAGTGAAGATAATTCGAGATTGTTTGAAAGCTGCTTCAGATAGACAGAAATCTTATGCAGACCTAAAGCGAAAGGACATTGAATTTCAAGTTGGTGATAAAGTATTTTTAAAGGTGACTTCGTGGAAGAAAGTCCTTAGATTTGGACGGAAGGGCAAATTAAGTCTGCGTTTTGTTGGGCCGTATGAAGTAATTGAAAAGTTGGACCGGTAGCATATCGGCTAGCATTACCACCTGAATTAGAGAAGATTCATGATGTGTTCCACGTATCTATGTTACGTCGGTATCGTTCGGATCCTTCACATGTAGTTTCACCGACAGAAATTGAACTACAACCAGATATGTCCTACGAAGAAGAACCGATTAAGATTTAGCTCGAGAGGTCAAACAACTAAGGAATAAAAATGTTGCACTTGTGAAGGTGTTGTGGCAAAGGCATGGAGTAGAAGAAGCTACATGGGAATCCGAAGAAACTATGAGAAATCAATACCCACATCTGTTTATCGGTAAGATTTTCGAGGACGAAAATCCTTAAAGGGGGAGAGTTGTAATATCCCGAATTAGGGCCTAATCGGAATAGTGGTTTCGTGACCATAAATCTGAGATAGAAATAATTATTTTATAATTATTTTTAGGTTTATGATATGATTGCATGATTGTGTGAAAATTTCGTGATGAAATTCTATGCCTAAAGTGCTTAAATTGAAAGTAGGGACTAAATCGAATAAGTTGCAAAACTTTCATTCTAGAAGTTTTTAGTATGAAATTGTTTTGGAATATTAATGAGGAGGTCTTAAATAGCAATTTGACCAATTTTAAGTTCATGGACAAAATTAGGACATGGAAGGAATTTTGGAAAGTTTAGTAGTAAGGGTATTTTGGTCATTTAGTTATTAAAATGAATTAAAAACAAAATTAAAAGCCAATTTTTGTCCATCTTCTTCATTAGGCCAAAATTTCAAGGGTTCTCCATAGCTAGGATTTGTTTCAAGCTTCCAATCTCCATAGTAAGTGATTCCAAGCCCCGTTTTTAATGATTTTTACGATTTTGAGATCCCGGTAACTCGATAAAGCTTATGTTAGCAATAATTTAACCTAGGGTTTATATTTGGAAAAATACCCATAGGTGAAATTTGTGTATTTTGATGTTTTATGATAGAATATGAAGTTTTAAATTATGTTAGACAACTTGTACTACTCGATTTTAAACAAAAACGAGTAAAAGGGCTTAATCGGTAAAAATACCTAATAGTCACAAGTACATGTTAGAGTGAGAATTTGATGTTGCCATAGAAGAGAAAAGTGATCAGCATGTTGTAAAACATAAGAATAAGGAATAAATTTTAATCCCGAGCCTAGGGGCAAAAATGTAAATATGCAAAAGTTTAGGGGTAAAATTGTAATTTTGCCAAATTTGAGTTAAGGATTAATTTGATAATGTGAGTATTAAATAAGCTAAATGTGTTATTTTAGATCAAGAAAGACGTGGAATCGACCTCAATCGAGGAAAAGAAAAGATTGTGGACTAAATTGCAAAATCTTTGTATTTTGGTACCAAGGTAAGTTCATGTGTAAATAATGTATCATAATGGTTATTTTTAAGTTATTGATGTTAATTATATGTTATGTTGAATTTTATTATGAAATGTATGCTTTGTGGTTAATTTCAAATAATATGTAAATTATGTGAACTACTTGTTAAATATAATTGTTACCGAGTATTGATTTCGGCATTCTACGGAAGACGGCAAGGATAAGTGTTCGAGGAAAAATCCCGTTTGAGCCTTAGGAATAGATTAGGATACAAGTGACATGTCACTAGGATGATTGAGCATCCGAACTCGTTGAGTTGAGTCCGAGTTCACTTATGGATGCGAATGCCTGAACTCGTTGAGTTGAGTCCGAGTTCGTGAGATGTAACTAGGCATCCGAACTCGTTGAGTTGAGTCCGAGTTCACTTATGGATACGAACGCCTGAGCTCGTTGAGTTGAGTCCGAGTTCGCTTATGGGCGGGTTACATGATTGCTTGATTGCATATATGGCACTTATGTGCAAGTTATCCATGTATCCGATTTATATTCCGATGTGTTCAACGGGTAAAGTTCTACTCAATGGAGGAATATTCGAGATGTAAAGAGAAGTATTGGTGAGTGATGTGAAATGGTTATTTTGGACAGGTATGTATTTAACCCTCGGGTTGAGTATTGATACAACCACGATAAGGTAATAAGATGATGAAAAATGATTAAAAATGTGATATGTGTTTTAGTGATACATGCTAATGTTGATTGATATGACTGTTTGTTATGTTACTTATTATTTGCATATGAACTTACTAAGCATTTATGCTTACTCCCTCCTTCTTACTCATTGTAGTTTTGGACAAGCCAGCTCAGGAGTCGGGATAGGTCGAAGGCTCAGTCACACTATCCGGAAGACTTTTGGTAATGGCTTGTAAATTTAAGTATGGCATGTATAGCAATATACTTTTTTTGTGTAAATGATCTTATGGTATGGTGATGGAATGGTTGAGGAAATGCTTGATAATGATAAATTATGAAAATATTTAGTTTAGATTATATTTGATGTTAAGGAAAATTATTAAGATACTTAGTGCATAAAAACTCATAAAAGGGATGAAATTTGCCATAAACAGAATACTGCAGCAACATTGACGCGAGTTTAAAAATTTACTAAAAATCATAGAAATTGAACTTGGTGATGGAAAACATATCAAATTGAAGCTTATTATGTCTAGTTTCACATGAAACAAATGAAACAGGTAAAGGAATTATATGTTACAAGATATTTTAATTTTAGTGAAACAGGGTCATAGCAGTTTCTGAATCCCCTATTCCAACTTTAGAAATTCACCATAAATTGTAAAGATATAATTAGGTAGTGTATTTTATATTCTAAGAATCCTTATTGAGTCTAGTTTCATTAGAAATAAACCTCATAGTCATATGAATTTTTTACAGAGAGAAATGTGGTTCGTAGTAAACAGAGGTCAGACCAGTCAAGTCCTGAAACAGGGGTAACTTTAACTAATAAACTGTACTAATTGGCCAAACCAAAAATTCTAGAAAACAATTAGTAGATAGGTATATGAGTCTAGATTTAGGGAAAATTTATGGATCTTGATTTCGAGTTTTGTAACTCGAGATATGATTTTTCTTGTGACTGTGATGCAAGTAGCTTAAAAGCTGTGAATGTAGAAATAAATAATCCAAAGTTCTAAATATGTTAAATTAAGCTTAGTAACACCTCATACTCGACTCCGGCGACGGTCTCGGGCGTGGGGGCGTTACAGTTCATGTTTAGAAAATTATCCATGCATGAGATGTTCGTGTTTTGATTATTTATGAAGGAATATGAGAGTTTAAAGGATGGTAAACAACTTTTACTAAGTGGTTTTTCCTGGAAATGGCTTAAAGGACTAAATTGCAAAAGTTGTGAAAATGGGTAGAAAAATATAGAATGAAGGAAACATATGGGCTGCTATAAGTGTGAATAACATTCGGCTAGGCTTGGGTAGCTAAGGAATTACATGCATTTCATTATACGAACCTTAGGACTAATTTGTAAAAGTGTGAAAGGTTAGGGGCAAAATGGTCAATTTTCCCTAGGATGAGTTTTAATCCTAAAATGAAAATGTGATGTATTAATAGTCTAATTTTATTGATATAAACCCTGAGGAACCAATTCTGAAAAGACTACCAGGTAAGTCCCTATAACCCGAAGTAAAATCTTAATATACTTATAATGCATGTTCTTGAATGTATGAAAATTTGGATAATCATTGCATGACAATCCATGAAATGTGCTAGTGTCAAGGAAAATATGAGAAATGTCTTGGGTTAAATAAAAAGGGAAATCTGATGGATAAATTATGGCTTACATGACATGAGATCCTGCATGTGTTGCAGAAAAGGATTTAGCCTGGACGGGTAATCCGATGATCTTAAAATAGAAAGGATCTAGCCTGGACGGGTGTTCCTTGAGTGATCGAGCCTCCCAAAGAAAATGGGTGCATTAAGGATTTAGCCTGGACGGGTAATCTGATTGAGGACTGAATTTAGCCTGGAATGGCAATTCAAATCCGAGCTTATGAGAGCAATTGTTGTTAAAAGGAATTTAGCCTGGACCGGTAATCCCGACATTGCTCTATGAGTTATTACTACGGGGGGATTTAGCCTGGACTGGTAATTCTGCCGTAAGATGTAAGGTTCGCGGGAGTGCGTACTTGAGATGATCACTTGTATGACTTGATGGTAATTGGGCTATCCGTCGAGATTTCCAAGAAATTCAACGGGATTGACATGAGAAATAGAGATCGTAATATTGAATTGGTGAGCTCATCTAAGACAAATGATATGATGCATTGTTAGGAAACCAACTTGATGATTGAGTGCATGTGATAAGGAAACTATTTCATGCTTGTTGGAATCATTGCCTAATATGGTTGTATGTTAATCAACCGGTAAGTTTACTTTCCAGTTATCCGGACTTACTAAGCATATAAATGCTTACCCCCTTCTCTTTTCCCTATCTTACAGAGCTCGTGGACTCTTAAAGATTGGGAGATGGTTGGAGAATCAACACACTATTGATTTGTTCCGCTTTGGTATATAGATACTTTTATTTTGTTTAATGGCATGTATAGGGTTTTTGGTTATTTTGTTATATGTGTAATTTGGCTAGCCAATGTAAGGGCTTAAATGGTATACTATTCTTTGGTATATGGCCATGAGATATGGCTCATATTTATGTAAGTTGTAAACCTACTAATGATGCATGTTTATGTTTAAATGTTTCATGAGGTATGATAATGAGGTTTATCATGGATGGATGCATGAAATGGGACCTAATAACTTAAGAGTGGATATAGCATAAAATGGTATATGGTTATATTATGGCCTTAAGTGTAAAGTATAAAATGTGCTATGTTAATTCCTAATACAAAAAAGGATAATTTAGCATGTACTAAACCGATGAGATGAGGTTAACATGCAATGAGTTGTGCCAAGGTTGTTTAAGAGTATACTTAGGCCATGTTAAATACCATTGAAGTCTATAAGTGTGTATGGTTATTAAAGGGTGACCAAAGGCTTGGAAAATAGCCTTAAAAAGATCCACACGAGTAGACACATGGGCATGTGTCTAGGCCATGCGTAACACACGGTCAGCCCCCATGGGCGTGTTGCCTGGCCATGTATCCCCTGCACCTAAAATTTTAGGTCAGTTTGCATGGTAGTAAACACACGGGTAGACACATGGCCGTGTGTCTCAATCGTGTGGAGGACACGGCCTAGCAAACGGGCGTATGCCTTGGTCGTGTGGCTCAGAATGAATGATGAAATCATAAATAGAATGTTCGAGTTTTTGGACACGGGCAATGGCACGGGTGTGCCTAGGTCGCGTGAGAGACACGGGCATGCGCTTGGCCGTGTGAAAACCCCTGTAGGTTCTATACGGAAAATAAATCCAATAATTCAACACGGGTGAGGGGCACGGGCGTATCCCCAAGCACACGGGCGTGTGCTTTGCCTTCACTCGAGCGTGTGAGGCATAACCCTAGCAATTTTATTAGAACTTTTATAGTCTCCAGTTTAGTCCTGGACCACTAATGATGTATGATTTGGGCCCTCTAGGTCCATAATAGGGATAATATGATTTTGTTTAATTGGTTTTAATTTGGAAACGAAATTTTATAACCCGTTTTTTTGGAATGATCTTGTTTACGAGCGGTAACGCCTCATACCTAATCCCAATCTCGAACGTGGGAAAGGGGTGTTATATTTAGTGGTATTAGAGCTACGGTTTACTCGATTCTCAGACTAACGTAGCATGTAACGAGTTTAGCTATACATGCCATTATACAAATTATGATAGTGTGACATCTCCTAACTTTTTAATTGTATTTGAATATAGTAAATGTCTTCCAATCAAGCCCAAGATGAGTTCGAGGAAGTCGAGTGCCATGCTCCAGCTTCCGTACAATGAGCTATTTCTAGTTGTAGTAGAAGGCCTATGTCTGAAGGCCGGGAAGTGGCGAGAGCAACCTTTTCGATATGATGTATGAGTGGTTTGGGGAATATCTGAGAAACTGCCCCAAAATACCACTTCCACCGCCACCTGCTAACCGACTTGATGAAGTTCCAAGGGTTGTTGAAGCAGTGAGAATTGGTAAGGCACTAGTGGATAAACTTAGGAAATATGGGGCTGTAGAGTTTAGGGCTAAGGTCGAGGATGATAATGAATGAGCTAAGTTCTGGCTTGAGAATACTGTGCGAGTTTTGGATGAATTGTCATGTACACCCGAGGAATGTTTGACGTATGTTGTAGCTCTTCTGAAAGATACTGCATACCATTGGTGGAAGACGGTATCCTCAGTGGTACCAAAGGAAGACATTACATGGGAGTTCTTCCAAGCTGAGTTTAAAAAGAAATACATCAGTCAAAGGATTTTAGACTCAAAGCGAAAGGAGTTCCTAAAACTCAAACAAGGAAATAAGACTGTGTCAGAGTACAAAAGGGAATTCATAAAGTTAAGTCAGTATGCAATGGAATGGGTTCAATCAAAGATAGAAATGTGTAAGCGCTTCAAGGAAGGCTTGAATGAGGAAATTAAATTGCTGAATGGGATCCTTGAGATACGAGAATTTGTCGCATTAGTTGATCGGGCCAAGAAAGTCGAAGAGCTAAATAATGAAAGAAAGCAAGCTAAGAGAGAAGCTCGAGTTTCAAGTAAGAGGTCTAACGGTAGAGCACACTCCTTCCGCTACAAAGAAATTGAGAACTCAACAAGAACACTCCACTTCATCGGCAGGATATTCGAGTAGAGTAAGAAGTTCTAAACTACATAACCTGAAGTCTCCTTCCCCCATGGTAACTAGTGTGGGAAGCGTAGATGAACAAAAACCTAAGTGTAAAAGTTGCAACAAATTCCACTTCAGAGAGTGCCGAATGAAGAGCGGTGCGTGCTTTAGATGTGGGTCTCTTGACCATTTTCTTAAAGATTGCTCGAAGCGAGCTAATAAAGAGGTTGAATTAGCCTCACATCCGAATGCTCATCTTTCTCTAGGTAGACCCTAGAGACATCCCGATAGTGCAAGTGGCAGCCGAATTTTTGCTAAGGATGCTACTACAAAATTAGAGACTCGAGCCTCAGTAAGAATTTATGTAATACGTGCTCGAGAGGAAGCCTCTGCTCTCAATGTCATCACGGGTACATTTTCTATGTATAATACTAATGTCATTGCCTTAATTGATCTAGGGTCTACCCATTCATTTTCTATCTATAATACTTGTGTCATTGCCTTAATTGATCCACGGTCAACCCATTCGTACATTTGCATGAACTTGGTGTCTAGCATGGATATGTCTGTAGAACCTACGGAATTTGTGATTAAGGTGTCAAACCCTCTAGGCAAGTCAGTCCTAGTTGATAAAGTTTATAAGAATAATCCTTTGACGATTCAAGGTCGTAGTTTTCTGGCTAACCTTATGTTATTGCCATTTGATGAGTTTGATGTAACACTTGGCATGGATTGGTTAGTTGTGCATGATGTGATTGTAAATTGTCGTAGCAAGTATATCAAATTGAAATGTTTAAATGGTGAGATTCTCCGAATTGATTCAAATGAGTTGGATACTCCACCGATTGTGATTACCTCAATGATGGCTCAAATGTATATGAGAACAGGATATAAAGCCTACCTTGCTTTCATGTTGAATACTAAAGAATCTGAGTTGAAGTTGGAATCGGTATCGATAGTATGCGAGTATCTAGATGTGTTTCCGGAAGAGCTACCCGGATTACCTCCCATTAGAGAAATAGAGTTTGGTATTGAGCTGGTGCCTGGGACAGCTCCTATTTCTATTGCTCCGTATAGGATGTCACCAACTGAACTGAAAGAGTTAAAAGCATAGTTGCAAGAACTGAAGGATAAAGGCTTTGCAAGCCCGAGCTTTTCACCTTGGGGTGCTCCAATATTATTTGTAAAGAAGAAAGATGGTTCAATGAGGCTATGTATAGACTACCGACAACTTAACAAGGTAACTATCAAAAATAAGTATCCGTTGCCGAGGATTGATGATTCTTTTGATAAGTTGAGAGGAGCTACTATATTTTCAAAAATAGATCTGAGATCTGGTTACTACCAGTTGCAAGTTAAAGAGTCAGATGTGCCTAAGACCGCTTTCAGGACAAGGTATGGACAATTCGAGTTCCTGGTCATGCCTTTTGGTCTAACGAACACCCTAGCTGCATTTATGGACTTAATGAATCGTGTTTTTCGACCATACTTGGACAAGTTTGTTATGGTATTCATTGACGATATTTTGATCTATTCCTGTAATGAGTCCAAGCTTACTGAGCAATTGAGGACTATTTTACAGACTTTGCGAGATAAGAAATTGTATGCTAAGTTCAACAAAAGCAAGTTCTGGCTTCGAAAGGTCGGATTCTTGGGCCACATTGTGTCGGGTGATTGCATCCGAGTAGACGCAAACAAAATTTCTGCCACAGTCGAGTGGAAGCCGCCGAAGAACGTAACCGAGGTTAGTAGGTTCTTGGACTTAATCGATTACTATCGACGCTTTGTGAAAGGATTTTCGATGATTGGAACTCTTTTGACGAGGTTGTTGCAAAAAGATGTCAAGTTTGAATGGTCAGAAAAGTGTCAGTAGAACTTTGAGAAGTTAAAGACATTGCTAACGGAATCTCTAGTTTTAGTGCAGCCCGAACCGGGAAAAGCATTCATGGTCTACAGTGATACGTCCTTGAATGGACTGGGTTCGTGCTGATACAAGAAAGAAAAGTGATAGCCTATGCTTCGAGCAATTGAAGCCACACGAGAAAAATTATCCAATACTTGATTTGGAACTAACGGCCATTGTATTTGCTCTGAAGATTTGGAGACACCAATTGTATGGTGAGACGTGCCGTGTATTCACCGATCATACGAGTTTGAAGTATTTGATGACTCAAAAGGAATTGAATCTGAGATAGCGGAGATGGTTAGAGTTTATTAAAGATTATGAGATGATCATTGATTACCACCCGAGAAAGGCGAATGTGGTCGTCGATGCACTGAGCAGAAAATCCTTGTTTGCTTTGAGAGTTTTGAGCACGGAATTGAATTTTTTAGATGATTGTTCAGTTTTGGCAGAGTTAAGAGCCAGACTGACATTTCTACAAGAAATTTACGATGCTCAGATCAATGATAGTGACTTACAAGACAAGAGAGCTCAATGCAAGTCAGGCACTGAATTAGATTTACGGATTGGTTCCGACGGTTGCTTGATGTTCAAAGATAAGATCTGTGTACCAAGAGATGACGAGCTTATTCAAAAAATTTTGTAAGAGGTACATGATATCCGTTCGTCTATTCATCCGGGAAGTACCAAGATGTACAATGATTTGAAGAAAATGTACTGGTGTAATGACATGAAAAAAGACATCTCCGAATTTGTATCGAAATGCTTGATATGTTAGCAAGTCAAAGCTGAACACCAAGTACCTTTAGGTTTGTTACAGGCTTTGATGGTCCCTGAGTGGAAGTGGGATAGGATTACTATGGATTTCATGATGCGATTACCATTGACCCCGAAAAAGAAAGATGTTGTTTGGGTTGTGGTTGATAGGCTAATGAAGTCGACTCACTTTATTCCAGTACGACCTGACTAGTCACTTGACAAGTTGGCTGACTTGTATTATATCTGAGATTTTAAGATTACACGGGGTACCGTTATTTGTTATTTCAGATAGGGACCCGAGATTCACTTCAAGATTTTAGAAGAAGTTGGAAGAAACCTTGGGTACAAAGTCGAATTTTAGTACGGCTTTCCACCCGCAAACTGATGGTCAGTTTGAATGGACGATTCAGATTCTTAAGGACATGTTACGGTGTTATGTTCTCAAATTTTAGGGTAGTTGGGAAAAATACTTACCATTGGTGGAAATTTCCTACAACAATAGTTTCCAGACGAGTTTTAAAATGGCACCCTATGAGGCCTTATATGGCAGGAAGTGTCGAATTCCACTGTATTGGATAGAACTCAAGGAAAGTCAAATTCATGGAGTTGATTTAATAAATGAAATAGAAGAAAAGGTTAAAGTGATACAGGATTGCTTGAAAGCGGCATAGGATAGGCAGAAGTCATATACTGATTTGAAAAGGAAAGAGATCGAGTTTCAAATTGGAGATAAAGTACTTTTGAAAGTGTCTCCATGGAAATAGGTATTGAGATTTGGCCGGAAAGGAAAACTTTGTTTACGATTTATTGGACCATATGAGATCACTGAAAGACTTGGACCATTAGCCTACTGTTTAGCATTGCCACCCGAATTGGAAAAGATTCATGATGTATTCCATGTATCCATGTTGCGACGATATCGATCAGACCCCTCCCATGTGATTTCACCTACGGAAGTTGAAATTAGATTGGACATGACTTATTGTGAAGAACCGGTCAAGATTTTGGCATGGGAGGTCAAATAGTTGAGGAATAAGAATATAGCCTTGTCAAAAGTTTTATGGCATTGACACAAAGTGGAAGAGGCTACATGGGAGCCTGAAGAAACCATGAAAAGTCAATATTCGAACCTATTTACTGGTAAGACTTTCGAGGACGAAAGTCCTTAAGGGAGAGAAATGTAACATCCTAAATTAGGACCTAGTCAGAATAGTGGTTTCGAAACCACAAATCTAACGTTAAAATAATTATTTTATGATCATTATGAGGTCTAGGATATGAGAATATGCATGTGTTAAAGTTTCATAAAGAAATTCTATGTGCAAGGTAACCAATTGGAAATTATGGACCAATTTGAATAAATTTCAAAACTTGGGTTTTAGAAACAATTTGTATGAAATTGCTTTGGAATATTAATTAGAGGTCCTTAAAGAGTAATTTACCCAATTTTTAAGTTTTTGGAAAAAATGGGTATGCATGAAAAATTTTGGAAGTTTAGTAAGGAAGGGCATTTTGGTCATTTGGTAATAAACTAAATAAAAAGGGAAATATCAAGATAAAATCCGCTCATTTTCTTCTCCATGCTGCCGAAATTCTAGGGGTCTCCATATCTAGGGTTTTCCAACATTTCAAGCTTGATAGTAAGTCAATCCTAGCCCCATTTTTATTGTTCTTCGTATTTTTGAGATCCTCGTAACATGCTCTTTGTATTTCTACCCATATCTCATAC
This sequence comes from Gossypium hirsutum, assembly GCF_007990345.1. Taxonomy (NCBI): domain Eukaryota; kingdom Viridiplantae; phylum Streptophyta; class Magnoliopsida; order Malvales; family Malvaceae; genus Gossypium; species Gossypium hirsutum. The sequence continues at coordinate 28,238,239 of NC_053433.1, read as the reverse complement.
TAGGGTTCATGTTTAGAAAATTACCCATGCATGAGATGTTCATGTTTTGATGATTTATGAAGGAATGTGAGAGTTTAAAGGATGGTAAACAACCTTTACTAAGTGGTTCTTCATGGAAATGGCTTAACGGAGTAAATTGTAAAAGTTGTGAAAATGGGTAGAAAAATATAGAATGAAGGAAACATATGGGCTTCTATAAGTGTGAATAACATTCGGCTAGGCTTGGGTAGCCGAGGAATTACATGCATTTCATTATACGAACCTTAGGACTAATTTGGAAAAATATGAAAGGTTGGGGCAAAATGGTCAATTTGCCCTAAGATGAGTTTTAATCCTAAAATGAAAAATGTGATGTATTAATAGTCTAATTTTATTGATATATGATAAATCGTAATTTATACATATTTTTACCCCATGCTTAACACATTTTATGAATGAATTTTCCTTAGAATTGGTGAATTCGATGCTCCTAATGCCTTAATTTCATGTTTTATACTCAGGCGAGCATAGGAGAGCAAAAGGAACGAGAAACGGGCCAAAAACGAAGAAAATGGGTAACGTACGAAATCAACACGGCTTGTACCTCCTCACACGGGCAGACCACACGGCCATGTCTATTTGACAGAATTGAAGCATGACTCACACGGGTATAACAAATGCCCGTGCCATTCTAACAGGCTCGAGTATAGCCTGAAGTAATCGCACATGGGCGTGTCCCTGCCGAGCCCAAGTTTAGTCCAGTTTAGAAAAGGCCAATTTTGAGGGTTCTTAGGCATTCCAAAGCCTATAAATACACCCTAGAGGAGGAGAAAAAATGAGACACAGAGAAGGACGCAGGGAACTGCTCAAGGAAAGTCGATTGATCCATCTCAGAAGCCGGATTCATCATCAAGACTGAAGATCTCCCCTCAATTTCCCTTCAGGAGTTTTGAGTTTTCTTTATGTTTTGTATTCATTATTCTTCTGAGATGTTTTCCTTTTTAGTTATGAACTAAATCCCCTAAATACCTAAGGGGAAAGAAACCTAAAACGAATCTTGTTATTATTTTCTGAATTGTATGATAAATATTTGGCTTGTTCTTAATTCTTGTTTTGATTTTCCAGGATATTGATTCAAGTTAAGCTCTTGTTCAGAGGAGGAATAGACCCTGTCTAAGAGTACAATTGTCATAATTAAGCAGAGTTGATTGTGTGCCTAGACATAAGGTGACAAGATTTTGCCGAATTAGGGTGAAACCTAATATGGGGACCCATAGATCGAGTAATGCAACCCTAGGGTGTTAATTAGAGAAAAATCTCAATTATTCAATCTAGGGATTAGACGTTATTAGTCTTGAATAGGGATAATAACATAACTTAGGGATCTCTACAGAACAAGTTAAATGAATAAATCGTCCGATGTGGAGTCAGAATAACAAGTGAAGTCTAGGTGGATTTTTCCTTAGGTATTTCCTTAATTCAATCGTTTTCCAAAAGTAATCCCCAAATCTATTTTCTGTGAATTCTTAGTTTAGTTAATTAGTTAGTTAAAACAAACTCCCTTATTCTTAGGCTAAATAATAAAAAGACAGTCATTACTAGTACTTTTAGTTCCTTTGGGTTCGATAATCTAGTCTTGCTAAAACTATACTACTGTTCGATAGGTACACTTGCCTACATCGTGATAATAGTTAGTTTCAAGAATGATTCAATATAAATATTTAAAACCTGTCACACAAAAATCGCGATCAAGTTTTTGGCGCCGTTGCCGGGGAACTAAGATATTAGGAATAGTCAATTTTTATTACTTTAGCCATTTATTTTTCTTGCAAGTTAATTTTATTTTATTATTATTATTATTTATTAATTTACTTTTTCTTTCTCTTGGCAGGTTTTTATAGTTTATGACTAAAAGAAACCCATCAGGACCACTATTTTTTTATGAAGAAATCGATTGCACAGCTCTCAGAAACCGAAGAGAAATAAGGCGAAGCCTAAGATACATAGAGAACGACCAAGAGGACAATATCTCAACTACGGCCATGGAGATGGCTGAAAATCAAGACAATCAGCTACCTCCTGCGATTCCCGCTAAACTAGCAAATCAGAATCTTACTCCTCGTACTATGTATGATTATGCTAAACCTACTTTAACAGGAACTGAGTCAAGTATAGTTAGGCCTGCTATTGCTGCAAATAATTTTGAACTAAAACCTAACACTATTCAAATGATACAGCAATTTGTTCAATTTGATGGTTTGCAGGATGAGGATCCAAACACTCACTTGGCGAATTTCCTGGAATTCTACGATAAATTTAAAATTAATGGCGTTTCTGACGATGCCATTCGTCTTCGGTTATTCCCTTTTTCATTGAGGAACAAAGATGAATAGTGGTTGAACTCGTTACCACGAGGGTCAATTACTACTTGAGAACAAATGACCAAAAAAATTTTATTAAAATATTTTTCACCGGCTAAAACGGCCAAATTACGTAATGATATCTCTTCATTTGTGCAGATGGACTTAGAAAATCTTTACGATGCATGGGAAAGATACAAGGACCTACTATGTAGGTATCCTCACCATGGATTACCTCTATGGTTGCAAGTTCAAACATTCTACAATGGTGTGAATCCCTCGACAAGATAGATGATTGATGCAGCAGCCGGGGGAACAATCAATAATAAAACACCTTAAGAGGCTTACGAATTTATTGAAGAGATGTCACTGAATAACTATCAGTGGCAAGTCATAAGGACTAAACCAACTAAAACAGCAGGCATCTATAACGTCGATTCAGTTTCTATGCTGTCAAACCAAGTAGAACTTCTAAATAAAAAGATTGATGGTTTACTTGGTTCTTCACAGGTTCATCCAGTAATGCACTGTGAAGTCAGTGGAGGTGGATCAAGCAATTCAGAATATCAATCCTATGGCCACAGCATGGAGAACGAACAATTAAATTACATGGGTAATAATCCTCAATCTCAAAACAATCCTTATAGCAATACTTATAATGCAGGTTGGAGGAACCACCCAAATTTCTCCTGGGGTGGTCAAGGGAATCAAAGGCCACAGAATCTTCTGGGTTTTCAACAACCACCCTATCAACAGGAAAAGAAACTGAACCTTGAAGAGATGCTATCTAAATTTATCTCGGTGTCAGAAACTCGTTTCCAGAACATCGAGACAGCACTAAAAAATCAACAAATGTCGATCTAAAGGCTCGAAACTCAGATAGGCCAGCTGTCCAAACTAATCTCCGAACGACCACAAGGTATCTTGCCAAGTAATACTGAACCCAACTCAAGGGAACAGCTCAACGCAATCAATGTTCAAGATGAACAAGAATTCGTTCAGCCTGAGCCAGAACCAAGGCAAGAAACTGTGGTGAGAAAAGGTCAAGGTGAGGTAGGTCATAATAAAAACAAATCAGTGAATGTCGAATATACACCTCGTGTGTCGTACCCTAATGCGACAAGGAAAGACCGCTCAGATGAACAATTTGGTAAATTCCTTAAACTCTTAAAAAAATTACATATTAACTTACCGTTTATTAAAGCTCTATCAAAAATGTCAAACGCAATGAAATTTTTAAAGGAGCTTTTAGCAAATAAACGGAAGTTGGACGAGGCGTCGCATGTGGAGCTAAACGCAGTTTGCTCAGCTATTTTGCAGAATAAGCTACCCAACAAATTAAAAGATCCAGGGAGTTTTACATTTCCTTGCTCAATTGGTAGTTTAGATGTTAATAATGCATTAGCTGATTTAAGGGCTAGTATTAACGTAATGCCTTACAAAATGTTTAAACAACTGGGTCTTGGGAAACCCAAACAGACTAGGATGAGCATTCAATTAGCAGATAAAACTATAGGATTTCTTAGGGGTATTATTGAATATGTGCTAGTTAAAATCGATAAATTTATATTTCTCGTTGACTCCGTTGTTCTAGACATAGAAGAGGCTAACAACACTCCTTTGATTTTAGGAAGGCCCTTTTTAGTGACTCCTAGAACAATTATTGATGTTGGCACAGGTGAACTCACACTTCGTGTGGGAGACGAAACAATCACCCTTCAAGCTTGCAATTTTGGCAACACATCAAAAATTGAAGGTAATCGTCTAAACCATTTTACTAAAACTGACAATATGGTGCAACCTACTTTGCAAGAAATAAGTCTGAAGGAAGTACATGAGCCATTCTCAAGCAATAGTAAAGGACCTATTCATGAAGAACGAAGGCTAAAAATCGAGGAGCTAGATGAATGGCGGACACAAAAACCAAGAACACACAATAAACCAAAACTACGCCAAGATGAGCTCAATACCTTTCTAAATCAACTTAAGGTTGGAGATAAAGTTTTATTAGATGTCGCAGATCCTCACATTGTCACTACCAAACCGAATAAATAAAACCCTCTTACGGTACTTCACATTTTCCCATTTGGTACATTCGAGGTAAATCATCCTAAGTTCGACACTTTTAAGGTAAACAACACCCGTCTAAAACCTTATTTTGATGAGATTCACAGCAGGAATAAGGAGTATAGACTCCTCGAACCACCATGACCATTCAATGGAGAGGTAAGTCGAGTTTAGACTATAAATAAGCGCTTCTCGGGAGGCAACCCGAGCACTAACTGTATTAACTTCTTTAAATTTTAGTGTTTAAACACTTAACTTACTAACAAAGCTCTTGAATACAGGTTTCCCACACAGACACGGCCTAGGACACGGGCGTGCCTTAGGCTATGTGGAAACAGGGAAAAATTTCCCCAACACGGCCTATGATAAATCACCATGACCGTGCGACATACTCGTGGGTGAACCTTCCAAAACAACACGGGTGTGCAACACGCCCATGTCGAGCACCCGTGGACGACACTGTCAAACGAACACGGGCGTATAAATGCTTACCCCCTTCTCTTTGATGATTAACTTGATGATTAAGTGCATGTGATAGGGAAACTATTTCATGCTTGTTGGAATCATTGCCTTATATGGTTGTATGCTAATTAACCGGTAAGTTTACTTTCCAATTATCTGTACTTACTAAGCATATAAATGCTTACCCCCTTCTCTTTTCCCTGTCTTATAGAGCTCATGGACTCGTAAAGATTAGGAGACGGTTGGAGAATGAACATACAATCGACTTGTTCCGCTTTGGTATATAGATACTTTTATTTTGTTTAATGGCATGTATAGGGTTTTTGGTTATTTTGCTATATGTTTCATTTGGCTAGCCAATGTAAGGGCTTAAATGGTATACATATTCTTTGGTATATGACCATGAGATATGGCTCATATTGATGTAGGTTGTAAACTTACTAATGATGCATGTTTATGTTTAAATGTTTCATGAGGTATGATAATGAGGTTTATCATGGATGGATGCATGAAATGGGACCTAATAACTTGAGAGTAGGTATATGGTTATAATATGGCCTAAGTGTAAAGTATAAAATGTGCTATGTTAATTCCTAATACAAAAAGGATAATTTAGCATGTACTAAACCGATGATATGAGTTTAACATGCAATGAGTTGTGCCAAGGTTGTTTAAGGGTATAATTAGGCCATGTTAAATACCATTGAAGTCTATAAGTATGTATGGTTGTTAGAGGGTGACCAAAGGCTTGGAAAATAGCCCTAAAAAGGTCTACACGGGTAGACACACAGGCATGTGCCTAGGCCGTGTGTGACACACGGTCAGCCCCCATGGGCGTGTTGCCTGGCCGTGTGTCCCCTGCACCTAAAATTTTAGGTCAGTTTGCATGGTAGTAAACACATAGAGAGACACACGGCCGTGTATTTCAATCGTGTGGAGGACACGGCCTAGCAAACGGGCGTGTGCGTTGGCCAAGTGCCTAGAATGAATGATAACATCATAAATAGAATGTTCGAGTTTTTGGACATGGGCGATGACACGGGCGTTTCTAGGTCGTGTAAGGGACACGAGCTAGGGACACGGGCGTGTGCTTGGCCATGTGAAATCCCCTGTAGGTTCGAAATGGAAAATAAATCCAATAATTCAACACGGAAGAGGGGCACGGGCGTGTCCCCAAGCACACGGGCGTGTCCCCAAGCATACGGGTGTGTGCTTTTCCTTCACACTGGCGTCCCCAGTTTAGTCCCGGACCCCTAATAACGTATGATTTGGACCCCGTAGGTCCATAATAGGGATAATATGATTTTGTTTGATTGGTTTTAATTTGGCAACGAAATTTTATAACTCATTTTTTTTGGAATGATCTTGTTTATGAGTGGTAACACCTCATACCTAATCCCGGTCTCGGGTATGGGTAAGGGGTGTTACAACTAACGCATCAAGTCCTTAGGTTCCTATGTGGCCTCCTTAGTACCATGATTCTGCCATAGAACCTTCACTAAGGGAATGGACTTCTTTCTCAACACCTTAATATCATGAAACTGAATCTGAACCGATTCCTCCTCAAAAGTCAAGTCTGGTCTAACCTCAATCTCCTCAACCGAGACAACATAAGATGGATCAGTCCAATACCGCCTCAACATTGAGACGTGAAACACATCGTGAATACTGTCCAACTCTGAAGGTAGCTTCAACTGATATGCAACCAGTTCCACACACTTCAGAATCCTATACGACCTAATGAACATAGGGCTCAACTTGCCCTTACGACCGAATATCAGAACTTTCATCCATAGAGAAACCTTAAGAAACACTAAGTCCCCCATAGCGTACTCAATATCTCTCATCTTCAGATTGATATAAGACTTCTGCCTATCAGAAGCTGCCTTTGGACGATCTCGAATCAATCTAACCTTGTCTTCGGTCTCAGAAAGCAACTAATGACCCAAAACCTGACACTCACCCAACTCAGTCGAACATAGCGAAATACGACACTTATGACCATACAAAGCGTCGTAAGATGTCATCTGAATGGTAGCCTGGAAATTGTTATTTTAGGCGAACTCAGCTAACAGCAGATAATCCTCCCAAATCCCTCGGAAATCTATCACGTAAATTCGAAGCACATCCTCCAGTATCTGAATTACCCTCTCAGATTGACCATCGGACTAAGGATGTAATGCAGTACTGAAGTCCAATCTTGAACCTAGAGCCTCATGTAATTTCTTCTAGAACCGAGAAGTAAAACAAGGATCTTTGTTAGAAAAAATCAAAATCAGAACCCCTTGTAGTCTTACAATCTGAGAAATGTAGAGCTTCACTAACTTCTGTAGAGAATAGTTTGTCCGAACCGAAATAAAGTTAGCAAACTTGGTCAATCGATCCACAATGACCTAAACAGAATCTTTCTTAGTTGGTGTCAAGGGCAACCCACTAACGAAGTCCATCGTCACTTGTTCCTATTTCCATAAGGGAATCTTAACTGGTTGTAACAAACCAGAAGGCAACTGGTGCTCAGCCTTAACTTGCTCGCACATCAGACTTCGAGCAACAAAATTTGTAACCTCATGTTTCAAACCCGACCACTAGTACAACTCATGAAGATCCTGGTACATCTTATTACCACCGAGATATATAGTATATGGGCTACTATGCGCCTCCCTTAGAATTGACTACCTCAAATCGGAATCATTCGACATATAGATCTGACTTTGAAAACTCAGAACTCCATCGTTATTCAGCCCAAAGTTCAAAGTACTACCACTCTCAAGAAGATGAAACCACAATCGCAGATATTCATCCCCTAACTGTTTATCTCGAATCTGGTTAATCCAAGTTGGCTTAACTAGCAACTCGGCTAACATATTCCCATCATCAAATAGACTAAGGCGAGCGAACATCGCCCTCAGATCAGTCATTACTTTACAACTTAGAGCATCAGCCACCACATTGGCCTTACTAGGATGACACTCTATCGTGTAGCCATAATCCTTGAGCAATTCAATCCATCGGTGCTCTTTAAGATTCAACTCCTTCTGAGTAAGAAGGTACTTGAGGCTCTTGTGATCAGCGTAAATAATACACCTCTCACCATACAGATAGTGCTTTCAGATCTTCAATGCAAAAACCACCGCAGCCAACTCAAGATCATGCGTCAAATAATTTCCCGCATATGTCTTAAGCTGACGAGACACATAAGCTACAACTTTTCCATCCTGCATTAGAACACAACCCAAATCAACATGTGACGCATCACTGTAACCCACAAACTCCTTACCAGATTCAAGCTGCATCAAAATAGAAGCTTGAGTCAGAACAAATTTAAGCTTCTCAAAGCTCGATTGTTGCATATCAGTCCAAGCAAAAGGAACTCCCTTGCGCAGAAGTTTAGTCAACAGAGCTGCGATCAGAGAGAACCCCTCGACAAACTGTCGATAATAACCTGCCAAACCCAGAAAGCTGTGCTCTCAGATACGTTCTTAGGCTGTTTCCAATCAAGTACAACCTTAATCTTCCTTGGATCAACACGGATCACCTCAGTAAAAACCACATGCCCTAGAAAGGTCACTTTACACAACCAGACCTCACACTTGCTCAACTTAGCGTAAAGTTGTTTCTCACGTAGAATCTGAAGTACTACTCTAAAACGCTCATCATGTTCATCCTCTCTCTTAGAGTACACCAGAATGTCATCAATGATGACCATGATGAACTTATCCAGATACAGCTGAAAGACTCAGTTCATCAGACCCATAAATGTAGCGGGAATATTCGTCAGACCAAAAGGCATAACTAAGAACTCGTAATGTTCATAACGAGTCCTAAATGAAGTCTTATGAACATCAGCTTCCTTAATCCTCAACTGATGATACCCAGAACGAAGGTCTATCTTAGATAACACTGAAGCCCCTCAGAACTGATCAAACAAGTCATCAATCCTCAGAAGTGGATACTTATTCTTCACGGTCAACTTATTGAATTGCTGATAATCGAAGTACATCCTCATGGTCCCATCCTTCTTATTAACAAACAGGACTGGTGCTCCTCACGAAGACACACTAGGATGGATGAAACCACGATCTAGAAGTTCTAACAGTTAAGCCTTAAGCTCTATAAGCTCCTTCGGTGCCATTCGATATGGAGCGATAGACAGCCAAGCTGTACCCTATAGAAGCTCAATTCTAAACTCAACTTCCTGATTCAGAGGCAAACTCGGTGACTCCTCAGGAAAGACATTTGAAAAATCTCTCATTTTTCTAATATCCCCAACAGAAGAGTCTCCAAGATTAGAAACACTGACGTAAGCCAAGTACGCCTCACACCCTTTTCAAACCAGTTCTTCAGCCGCAAAAACGAAGATCGCATTGGACAAATAGTCTCTATACTCACCAATCACAACCACCTCCATATCATCCTTGATCCTTAGAATGACCCTCTTAGATACGCAGTCCAAACTGGCTCGACACTCAACCAACCAGTCCATACCCAGTATTAAATCAAACTCCTCAAACGAAAGCTCCATCAGATTTGCCAGAAAAACACTCCCTTGTACCACTAAGGGAACATTTCTATAGAGTTTAATAACCCGAGTAGACTGTCTCAATGGACTTAGTATAATAATCTTACTAGAAGTACTCTCAATAGGAATCCTCAAGTTTTTAGATATAGTGCTAGCTACATAGGAGTAAGTAGAACCTATGTCTATCAAAGTAGTATAAGGCACATCAAATATAAGGAACATACCAGTGATGACATCAAGAGCATCTCTATCCTCTCAGTGTCATGCAGCATAAACCAATGCAGGCTGCCTCGCCTCAGTCTGACCAACACCTCTACCCGATGCTCTCTGTCCAAGACCCATGCCATTACCACCCCTAGTCTGTTTACGGCCCCTAGGTGGCTGCTAAACTGCCCTCTAAGGCTGTGCAAAACCTAGTCCCGAAGCTTGCATCTGATCAACCCTATGTGGAAAACTCTTGAATACGATGCTCCAATGACCCACACCTCAGACAAGCCCCTATCTTCCTTCAACACTCGCCCGAATGGCGCCTACCTCAATCACCGCATAGCTGAATCCCAATAGAAGCAACAAGAGCCCCTACTCTAACTGACCCATCAAATCTGGCCTTTTTCTTAGGCGTCTAAAAAAAACTAGAGGACTCCAAATCCCTCTTATTCTTACCCCTCTCTCGATCCCTATTCTGGTACTCCACGTGCTTAACATCATCGGCGATCTTCGCCTTCTCAACCAGAACTACGAATCCAGCTCCCTCTGTAGAGTAATCAAAACCCTCAAGTTATCCCTCAAACTGTCCTCAAAGCAGACGCACCTTTCATATTCAGACACCACCATGCCTCGAGCGTAGCGGCTCAGCCTCAGAAACTCGGCCTCATACTCGGCCACAGGTCTATCACCTTGAGTAAGATTCATGAACTCACGCCTACGAGCATCCACATAGCTCGCCCCCACGTACTTACTTTAAAAGGTGGTCTTAAAGAAATCTCAATTTAGACGATCAGGCTGAGTACCCTCCTCAACCGTTAACCACCACTGATATGCCTCGTCGTGAAGCAAAGAGACTGCACCCTTAAATTTCTGCTCGAGAGTACAATGTAAATCGTTCATGATCCTCTCGGTGGCCTCCAACCAATACTCAGGCACATTAGGGGAAACTCCAATGGCACCCCTAAACAATTTAGCACCATTGGACCGGAGTCGTTCAGTTATAGACCCTCAGCCCCCAGCTCCAGAATAAGGTCAGCGACCCTCTCCAAAATCCTTAGCATAGCTTGGGATAGTGCTTTGTCCCCAACCGAGCGACTTTGAGACCCAGTCTCAGTAGCAGGCGAGACTGGTATCTCACTTGTATCTAAGTTTAGCATACTACCCAGAGTAGAAGACTTAGTTCGAGCCCCCTACGACCTCTACCACGACCACAAATACCATGCCCGCGAGTTCCATGAGCGCTCATCGTAAATTTTGAGTTTTAATATACATTATAAAATTCAATTTTCCAGGATTATGAATCCAATTCAATTTTTTAGGATTCGAATATACGATTGGCGTAAAAATATGACGTTTTTTTTTAATTTTTAATTAAATTATTATTATTTAACATGTCAAAAAATTATTACAAAGCAATTAATTAAAAATCTCAAAAAACACCCTAAAAACTACTTTAAAAAAACCCTACGGCCTCTACCACGACCACAAATACCATGTCTGCAAGTTCCATGAATGCTTATCATAAGTTTCAAGTTTTAATCTACATTATAAAATTTTATGCATCAATTCTAATATTTATTAATAGATGTTTTATGCATAAATGATCAGAAGTTCAGAATTATTTTCAGAGGTTCCAGTCTCTAGGTAACTTAGTACAGTTTCAGAAAGTATTATCTACAGTGTTTAAGAGCAGTTCTAACTAAGTTTCAAAAATACTTACAAGATCGGCACCGGAGGCTTGGTGTACCACATACTTTCTCAAATTATTCAAATTATTTAAAAATCAATTCCTTTTTAAACACAATTTTGGAGCCCAAAATTTACAACCTAGTTTTGCAACCTGGTTTTGATACCACTAAATGTAACACCCCAAACCTGGTCTAGACGTTACGATCAAATCTGGAGGTATCACAAGGAATGGGTTTAGTTGCGTGAAATCATTTCCGTACTTAACTCATATACTTTATATCCATTTCGAAAATGTTAACTAATTAGTTTATTTGCCAAAACCTATTTTTTCAGCTGAAGTCTAACAAAACTGATGTATTTAGAAATCCGATTCAAATTTTTAGGAAACCTCTTTTTGCTTAAAATCGTCATTTTTGTAAAACATTGCAACCAGGCATTCAGCAATCAGCAAACCAAAAACAACCATTTAAAACCAAATGTCCAGAGAGTCCCAAAAATTACAAACTCTCAAAATGATTACCAATAATATAAATAAACCATGAATTACTAAGTTTAAACACTTGACGGTCGAGTGGCCGCCGCTGAGTCTCAGCCGCATCGATCCGCCTAAGTCTGAAGATTACCTGACAAAACAAACAACATATGTAAGTTTACGAGAACTAAGTGTGTAACCCATCAGAATTAAGCATACAAGCATACAGAATTATATACACAGTCAGAAATAGATACAATTTCAAATTTAGAATTAGATCTAGATTTAAATTATAGAAGCAGATATGCATAAATCCTACCCCCATCTTCTACATACTATCTCGGACCATCCCATCACACCATGTGGGGTTTAAAACACCCACCCATCCCTACACACCATATTATGCCATTAAGACACATATCAGAATATATGCAGCCCAGCTGCTAGAAGATAAGCAATTAACACCGAACAGAATACTTCCTCCTCATATACAAATCCCACCCTAAATCAGATATAGAAAATCAGATACAATTTTATTAGATTAAACTTGCTCATCATGCTTTTATACAAATAACAGATATACATATAACAATACAGTCAAGTATACATTTAGTATTCTACTCAGATCAGTCTATTAGAAAATCATATCATTCAAAATAGGGTTTGAATAGCCATTATCGACCCTGCAGTAGACCCATAGTTGATCGAAGCGACCCGTGCGACCCTAGGGAAAATTTCAAAATTAAGGGCCCACACACTTGTGTAGCCCACACGCCCAGGTTGGCCTTGCCCGTGTGGTCTACATGGCCTAGCCCAAAATTCACACGCAAGTGTGACATGCCCATATGGGCCCTCACGCCTAACTTGGCCTAGCCTGTGTGGCCCATAAGGCCACACTCCAGCCATCATATGCTCGTGTCTTGCACACGACCATGCTTTCGTCGACCACACGGCCGTGTCTCACACACGACCTACCACACGGGCTACCACACGCTCGTGTGACATTGACAGTGGGGTTTTTCGGCTTCTGTTGAAACTCATTTTTCTGCCTTTCGAGTACACACTTGACACGTTTTTACCTCGAAACCACTCCCGAGACCACCAGTACCTAAAATAGGATGTCCAACACCTTTTATTAACAAAAAATGAGCCTAACACGATTCATCCAATTATGCAAAACCAATTTACTACTTAAAAAAATGACCATTGGCTCGAATCAAGCCGTCAAAAAGTGATTTCCTGCCTCACAATCTTCTCCTACACCATAGAATTCGTCGATTACTACCACTTATCGGCTATCATTAAGGTTGTCCACAATTCAAAGAAAACCCAAACGTTAACAATCGCCCAACTACTTACCAAATCGGTATCGATTCCAAAAATTGTAGTAACAATCAGTCGAACAAGAGAACAACAGAAATCCAAAGAAAAACAAATAAAAAAAATAGAAGTGAGAGATAGGGGAAGAGAGAAAACGTCAGGAACAAAAATTTTGGGAAAAAGAATCAAGCTGGACAGAACCGACAACTGATAACCTCACTAATTTTCCTCCCACTAACCCACTAACTCACAAACACCTCAGAATTTCGGCTCCACCGAAACTCTATCAGATAACCGAGCAAAAATAATACCCACGCTTACATAGGGATTTGAGCATAGAACATTCAACACAACAACCCCCTTACCACTTGAACCAGCAGGCTCATTTTGATGTGAATTTATAGATAATTTAATATAAGCCCACTGAACAAGATAAGACTTGTTTCCAAAAATCACAAAATTAACCAATCTGGGACTTGTACCCAAGACCTCTCAACACACCCAGAACACTTAACCACTAAAGCAGGCATATATTTATGTTAGAATTTACAGAAACAGAGACAAAACATTTAGGGCGTTACAAATGTACTACGAAATGTATGATTTGCTATGTATATGCATGTTTAATATCTGTTACGAGTATGCATGTTATATATATTTTGGTATATGTTATTCTGTATATCCGATATTCTATTTATATCTGGCTATGGGTAGGATATGTATTATGTAGAGGAAGTGTTTTGTGTGAGGCGATACCTCGCCATTATACTAGTAGCATAGTTGCAATTATTCTGAAAGTGTCATATGGACATTAAGAGGTGTGTAGGGTTAGGTGGATGTTTTATACCCCACGTGGTTTGTTGGGATGGTCGGAGCTAGTGTGTGAGGATGGGGGTAGGATAATAAATATATATTTGTTTCTCTATTAATCTGATCTGATTCTAATTCTAATAACTGATTTGCCATGTAATTGAATTTGAGATTCTATTTCTGTGAGTTGCACATTGAGTTATAAAACTCATTCTCTGATTGTCTGATAATTTCAGGTAACCTTCAGACTTAGGCGGGTCAGTGCGACGGAAGCTCGGTTGTGTCCACGATGCCGTAAAACTATTTTTACTTTAATTTGGCTTACTTAGATTTTGTTTTTGGGAGTTTTGTGTAATTTGGACTCTTTGGACTTTTGGGACTATTTTTGGTTTCAGATTTTTATTTTGGTTTTCTATCAAACGATTGATAAAACAGTTTTTATGAAAACAATAATTTTTTTTTGAAATAATGATTTTCAAGGAACAATTCTATTTACCAAAATATAAAATTTTAAGAAACTCTGCTGTAAAATATTTGATTTAATTGAAAGACGTAAATGAACAATGATTTTAAATTAAATAAGAATATCAGTACATTTCAAACAAATTAGGGTTACAAAGTAGCAACGGTTTAAGAAGATTTCAAATAAAAAGGAAGTCGAATTTTTAATGTTTCTTCGTTACACTTCCGGATTCGATCGTAACATCTAGGTCAGGTTTAGGGTGTTATAGGTCTTGTTCGATGTACTATCAGTCCAACCAGTCACATCAATGTATCTATCTTCCAAGAGTCATCTGCTTTGATGCCTAAGATAAAGTATCTCCATAATTGGACTTAATAGACAACATATTAGTCTTTCAATCGGTTTGTTTTTTTCTGATTGGACTAAGGACATTTTTAGGTTTGTCTATTAATACAAGTTGTCTTTTTGTATTACTATCTGACCACGTAATACCATTTAATATTAGCTTAAACGTTAGACAACCAATGAACAACATTTGCTTCCATTTTTCTTTGTAAGAAAAACCATATGAGGATATTATACAAAGTATTAATGTAATTATAAGTGTACATTGACAAAATACTACACTTAGAACACCAAATCTAACACAACAAGCATAACTCCCTCATAAATGAAGCAACTATAGCATACATTACTCCCCATTTTGAAAAAAATCAAAAGGTAGAAACACATAAATACTCAAGATATAGTGCTTTAAACAAATTATCAACCCATCAACGAGAGTAGTAAACATAATCATTTTAGTTCCAAGAATGTTATATTAAGTTCTCAATATGCAATTAGATAAGCCATAAATGAGATTTACTCCCTATTAGCAGTAGTAAGGCACTGGCCCTTACTCTATTCTCGTAAAATAGATAAATTGCATTATTGGAGAGCAAGATTGAGAATAAAATAATGTTTATCTTTTAAGATTTTATATTTATGTACTAATTATGTAAATTTCTACATACGGTTAGTAAATAACAAGATGTCGCCTATTAAAAATATAATAATTATATTTATTTTTTGTGATTTTAAAAATGTTCATTAATTTATTGACGATATGTCTTAGGGCTAGTGTACCATTGAGGTTAAAAATTTTTTGTTATGGGTTAAAATCCCTATTTAAAATTAAAGATTGGTTTGAAATGCTCATTGTTTACCAAATTGTTTGATTTGAAATCAAGTTTAGGGTTGAAAAATGCTTTTCAACTTCAATGGTCAATGAAGCCTTAATATGATTTATTGATAAGTAGTGTTTGGTAGGATGAAGAATGATTACTTTCTTGGAATTTTATTTCAATGAAAAGTGATTCTAATATTTAGTATGTCAAATTTTATTTATTTTCTTTAGAATCTAACTTTCTTTTGGAAGTTACTTTCTCATGAACATGGCAATGTGTTTTCTCATGTAGATTGAAAAGTTAAAAAAAATTACCCAAACAAAATTAACCATATTTTATTTTGATTTAAGATATTAATATATTAATAAATGTAAAAAGAAAAAGCTATTGCCTTATTCCTCTTTCCTGCTACTTAATTCTCTCTATCACTTCAATTAATTCTTCAAAAATAATTTTTTTTCCTAATTTAATTTTTGATACACATATTTAATCATCAATATAGTACATGGTTACATATTTTATTTATTTTCTATTGTTTTTCTCTCTTTCGTTTTTGGTATATTGATTGAAAATTTAATTTCATAATAACTTTTATGCATCTTTATGAACAAAAGGAAAAAAAAAGTTTAGGTTTAACACTAAGGCTGATTTTATCATATCATTTTCACATAATTTATTGTTGAATTATGATTTGTTATATATAATTGAGAATTTCCACTAGAATTAGAATGTGAATTTAGAAAATTTGTAAATATATATGTTGGTGTTAACACAACATTAACAAACACAAAATGTTTTGTTAGCCATCTAATGTTTTGCATTACTATGATTTATTTATTTGTTGTTTTGCTTAGAACAATACTTAGAATCAACTATTTTTATATTCCAATATTAAGCTTCCAGCCAAAACATGCACAATGTGATTTCAAGTTCTCTCTTTAATTTATTCTAAAACAAGTTTTATATATATACATGAATTTATATATGTATTGTTATATTTAGAAAATATATACAAGACAAATTCAAAATAATTTTGCTTTCAATTAAAATATAAATTAAAATGATAATTTTAAAATTTATCAGTTAAATTTTAATATTAAATATTTAATCCAAATATTTGTTAAGAATTAAGTTTATTGTATAATATTGAATACATGAATATTATATTTTATTTAATAAGAGTAAATTCATAAATTATCATTACATTCTCAAGATAATACTTAGTGAACCAAACGTGATAATATAATTTCTCTGAGATTTTAATCAATACCTTCACATATATACCAAATATTATAAAGAAATTTTTTCGATAATAACATTCCCAGCAATTGCATTCCATTAAAATCATAATATGAGAAATTACCAAACACTACAATTTTGTATGAACTTATATACTAAAAATGCATCAAATACAAAACCTCACCTTTTAAGTTTATTAAAAATCAATTGAATCATCTCCATATAAAAATTATATTATATATCAAAAAAAATAAAATTAACTAGAAATAATAATTAATCAATAATGAGAAAAATGTTCCACTACAAATCTACTATTAGAAAAATGAAAGAAAAATAATCATTTAGTAATTAAAATCATCACCAACAATTCAATAAGTGTTAAGTGCAGTGGTAAGGCATTTTACTCTTTCAATAAAAATTTGAATATTCAAATCTTTGAGATAATAGTATTGAAAAGAACAACCATACAATCCAAATATGAACCGTAGAATGAACGTAGAAAATTAAAGAATAAGAATAAATATCAAAATTTTTGCATAAGCTTTGATCCAATGTAGGACTGATAGTAACTTTAAAATTTATTATTACTATATATAGTTATTAAGAATAAATAGGCTTTTAAATCCACTATTAAATATGAAAAGTAGTTATAAAATGATTAATTTATTGGTAAATGTTAAAAAAAATAAAATATTTGCGGGACTAGGCCGATTAACGAAAAATGATAGGAATAGGTCAATTTTTGAAAAACACTTTCAGCTAGAAGCTTTTCAGGTGATACGGAGAAAAGTGCTTCCAGCTGGAAGCTCTTTCTGCTATTTTTCAGCAAAAGCGCTTCCAGCATGAAGTTCTTTTCCTCCAACAGTCACCTACTTTCAACGGCTATTTAAATAGCCGTTGCCCCTCCCCAACGATAAAAAATTTTATCCTATAAACCCCCATTTCATTGTTTTCCCAATTTAATTTTTTTTCCAATTCAATCTCAACTCTCTCTCGTATTATCAATTCTCTCTCAAATTCCTCTTAAAACTCAATTAAATTCTCTAATTTTTTTCTCTCTCTCAATTTTATTTATTTATTTAAATTATCTTAACATTTTACTAAAATATTTTTCTAATACAAAGTATTCATTTTTTTTTCGAAATTATCAATGGCAAATTCTGTAATCCATCATGATAAGAATCACATTTCTGTCAATAAATATTTTTCTAGAAAATCGACCACCACTCTAATATTAAGAAGGCGAAAAAGTTAATAACTAATATTTCATTCGTGTAGAGTAGACGGAGTTTTGATTATGAATCCAATTCAATTTTCCAGGATCTGAATATACGATTGGCATAAAAATATGATGCTTTTTTTTAATTTTTAATTAAATTATTATTATCTAACATGTCAAAAATTATTACAAAACAATTAATTAAAAATCTCAAAAAAAACCTTAAAAACTACTTTAAATAAACAAAACCCTAACCTTTAAAAAAATGGTGCTGAAAAAATTAGAAGAAAAGAGCTTCTTACTGAAAGTATTTTTGCTAAAAAATGGTAGAAAGAGCTTCCACCTGGAAGCAATTTTCTACGTATCACCTGAAAAAACTTCCAGTTAGAAGTATTTTTTAAAAATTAGATCATACCCATCATCTTTCATTTAAACGGTCTAATCCCATAAATATTTTATTTTTTGACATTTAATGGAAAATTATCCTTGTAAAACTTTGATTAAATCTTCTTCAATTCTTCCCCATTCTACACGTTATCGTATATAATATAACTTCATTCTAAAGAAATGATTGTACTGATAGATATACTAGAACTGCAACATTTATTATTTCCCATCTCGATTAAATTAAATCAGATTAGATTTCACTTTACTAAAAATTATAATCTACAATTTTTTAAATTTTATATAAAATTATAAAAACATCATTAAAATAAAAATTTTACTTTATAAAAATAATAAATTTTTAATAATTTCACAATAAAATTATAATCTAGTTGATGAGTAATTTACAATAATTCAGTCAAATTCTTACATATAATCTGGTATGTAGTGGGAGATAAAAGAGACTTAATTATGATGAGAGAGGTAATAGCTACAAAACCAAATAGAAGAGGGTCAATATTGAATGGAAATTGTTATACCTGTGAATAAAACCGAAAGTGACCAATATGAAGTATCCTTAGATTTGGGCAACATAAGGTAACATCTCCTAACATAAATCCCGACACCCAATTTTTTGTCCGGTAGATAATTCAGTTACAATTTTTATTAAAAAAAGAGATGAAATTCTAACCAAAACCATAGAAAATAAAATGGGATGATTCTAGATGAGAGGTTCAAAGATTAAGAGAGAATAATCTAGATTTGGAAATAACTTGCACAACTATCAAACAAAGTGGTTCAACTTGGAGTGACCTAAGTTTTCTCGTATTTATTGTCACAATTGCGTACAAAATTCAGTAATATAGACAACAAACTGGTGTGTTTGCAAATGTTTGAGAAGTTCGAAATTAAATTATTAGATACCAATCCGTTGTTAAAAGTTGTTGTATGAATTAAATACGGAGTAACTATCAACAGTTGGATTCAATTTTTATTTTTTAATTTAAAAATTAGTTCTAGATAATTGAAGTTTCTTTAGTGTTAGTTGGCTGCAATAATTTCCCTTATGGAAACAAAAAGAACCCTAATCAATAAGTTAAGTTTGTGTTTGATTATTAATTCACTTGGTTACATTAATCTGTTTAATTACAACTTTAAACATTAAATATTTAATAAATATGGAATATTTTAGTTTTAGGTATCAATAAATTTAAGGTTTATATTTGGTACACTTAGAGTATAATTTTTATTCTACAAGTAACCTTAAAAAATTGTCAATGTATCTCTTTTTTTTTAATATTATATCAACATCCCTATAGAACAATTGTCAATCTCTTGACCTTATTGTGAAGTTTAAAAACTCTATATTTAATATATTTTCTAATTTAATTAAATTACTTAAATATTTTTAATTTATTTTATAAGGTTTCTATTTTTTAAGTTTATTATAAGGCAGCTTTTTTAAGAAAAGGGCAGCCAATTTTATCTTCTTCTTTTTTTAATTTAAATATTTTAAAGTGAATTTTTAATAAATATAACTATCAAAGATAACACCGCCAATGACACTTACGGTTTTTCAATTTTCAACCTTTGTCTTATAGTTTTTATTTATTTATTTATTTCAGATTGTCTTAATTTTTAATTATTAGTTTAGTTTTTTTTTCATCTTTTTATTAATTTTTTAATTTTTAATTATTCATTTCTGCTTTCCGAATTTCAATTTAGTTATGGGTTTTTCGTTTATTTTTTTTCACAAATTTTAGTTCTTTTAAATAATTTAATTAAAATTGAATTAAATTAGAAAAGTTATTAGATATGAGTGATTGTATAATAATCTTTATATGTATTTAATAGTTGGTGATCTGTCACTGTTTTATTGGTTCTTAAAAACTATAAATTTTATGATAATCTAAATATAAGTTATTCCCTTAATAATTTATGTATTTGACACAAGACGATTTTAATATAAAATTAAGACATTAATGTGTTTGTTTGATAAATTAAAATTTTAAGTATATAATTTTTAATACAGAATTTTATAATTGTTGAATTATATTATAAAACTATCTTTTATGTTAGTAAAAATTAAGTGCTAAATACAATTATGTCATTGATAATAATAAATATTTATTTTGCTGATATAATGCTTAAAGCTATTTGTAATCATTTTTCAACTTTTAGATGGAAAGATAAATGTGTTTTAGCACACTTAAACTCACATCCTCCTGAATTGACAACAATAGTGATGCCAATTGAGATTTTATCATTGATTGAATTAGCTCGGCTTTATTTTTTGAAAACTACTTATTTAATATCTTAATCTTATTAAGACAATATTTTATTTTTTTAGACCATTTTGAATAAAAATAAATGTAATAATTTGAATATTTCAAATTTTAACAAAAGTGAATAGATAATTTATTTTGAATATAATTTTTTTAAATAAAATCAATAATTGAGTGTTATTTTTAATAACTTTTTGTTGGAATTTTTAAATTAAGTGAAATTTATTATGTTATCAAACATATTTTAAAAAAAATTTAAATATTAATTGAATAAAAGAACCAAAAAATTGCAAAGAAAATTGTTTCACGATCTCTAATGGCAACTCCAATAGGTTCTCTCAACGAAGATGATAAGGGTGAGGATTGTCAGACTGAGAAGTGGACTCTGATGTGGTGATGCAGTGGACTTCAATCCTAATCCACTGTTATCATGGAAGGAGAGGTTGTGTAACACCCCAAACCCGGCCCAGACGTTATGGCCGGATCCGACATGCCACATCGAAGCGTTCAAACATTTTATATGTTGATCCAGAAAAACTTAGTGCTTTAAAAGATAATTTCAGTATAGGTTAAAGTGAATGGAAGCTGTGCACCAGGTAGGAAATCGAAAAGAGAGGTGAGTCCATCGGACTGCTTAAGTACCAAGCTCCCTTCGGATCCAACCTAGACATGCACACCGCCATTGCCACACCTTAACGTCATGTATATTTCTAGGAAACCGATTTGATTAAGTTCTTTTTAGGAAAAGTGATTAATTTTGGAAAATATCTTCATTGCGGAAGCTTCGCTTGTTGTTGTGTTATTTTGAAATCAATTACTGTTTTTTTTAAAACGTGCCCTAAAGCTATCAGTTCCAACAGTTAATATAATAATACCTACTAATAAAACATAACAAAACCATCAAAATAATTAAGCGGCTTATAACAACTTAAAACCAAATCATAAAAATAAAAGAAAAGATGTCCGATTCACCGAAAGAAAAAGGAATTGCAGAACGTGTGGCCACTCCGAATTCCCTCACAGCTCCAAGCCACTATGGTTGGGTTTACCTACGTGGATGAAAAATAAGGGGTGAGTTTGGGAAAACTCAATGTGTAAATAACCCAACCATAGTCTAAATCAGCTCAAACCAAGAAACATAATAAGTTTGCCCTACCAGAAAGAATTAGAAAAAGCCATAGACCATAAAAAAAAAACATAACATGTATGCAGAAAAACCAATAAGTATACACCCCCTACCACCTACACCGTGTAACCTCGCCCCCCCGCTACACACCACAAATTGCAGCACGGCTCAGAACAGAAATTGACAGAGTCACCAGATACAGATTAATCGTGGCAGAGCCACCAGAACAGATATATGTGGCAGAGCCACCAGATCAGATATTTATGGCATAGCCACCAGGACGCCTCCTCCATAATATAACCCATGTCCCAGTAAAAAATAAATGTCATGCATACGTAACAGAAACAGAACATCATGCTTCTAAAAAAAATAACCTAGGGGTAAACGGAATTTGCATACATAGGGGTGTCAGTAATTTCACTATTCTTAGGTTTCATACATAAAAGTCATTTACATACGATCAGAAACTTACCATTTTTACCACTGGGTCCGTTGCCCATTTCCGTTTTGGCCCATTAAGCCCAAAATATCGAAATGCACGGAATACGCACCCTGCAGTTTATCATTAATTACCATATACATAAATATATCATACATTGAAGTCTTAGGCCGCTTTTGCCGATCTAGTCTATAAGAGGGTGTTAGTTACACACCTGTTTGCGACGATATGTTGACGAGATCCACACACGAACTGCCTACAATTGGATTACTAACACGTTAATCTAACTATTCAAACACGAACTACATATTAACCCCTTACAATATTTTGCCAACCACACCTACAGATCATAGTAAGCTTATAAGAAATAAGAAATAATTTTTGTCAATGTTTACACATAATCAAAATTTCACTGCAAGCTGTCTTCCTGAGCAATAGTCACTAAATCATTATAACTGGAGCTACGAAACTCAAAATCAAGTTCCGTTAATTTCCCTAAAAATAGACTCATATATCTTCTATCCATAAAATTTTCAGAATTTTTGGTTAGCCAATCAATACCAGATTTTTCTCAAAGTTTCACATGTTTCACTGTTTGACTAATCTGACCACTCTTCTTTACGAATCAAATTTCTCATTGTACAGAATTCAAATATGTTCTCGTTTATTTCATTTGGAACTAGACTCATTAAGATTTAATTACATAATTTACTCAGCTTCTAAATCATCTCCCACAATTTATGGTGATTTTACAAGTCATGTTACTGCTGCTGTCCCAAGTAGATTTATTACCAAATCACTCTTTCACACACCTAACTTGCATGCATGTTATTTAAACATGTATATCACAATCAATCATCACATATCTATGATTTTACTTAAGTATAATATCCATTTCATCATTTTAAAGCACAACATGTTAGCCGATTTTTTTCCCTTAGCATCTAAGGCATATGCATGCTCATTATTTGGCTCAACTTCACCTATCTTCCATTTTTCATCAAAAGCACATGAAACAACAACCATTTCCTTCA
This sequence comes from Gossypium hirsutum, assembly GCF_007990345.1. NCBI lineage: Eukaryota > Viridiplantae > Streptophyta > Magnoliopsida > Malvales > Malvaceae > Gossypium > Gossypium hirsutum. Next base: position 28,214,999 of record NC_053433.1, on the reverse strand, counting down.
TTTAATTCATGACCAAATGCTCACAACACAACCAAAAACCAAATATGCTTCAAGAGTTAAGGTAGAATCAAGAAGAACCCATGAACATGAAAAATAGAAGCAAAGTACCAAGAACTTACCTTCAATTCCTCCTCTAGT